>NC_034413.1:63984267-64015324 GCF_002078875.1 Numida meleagris | reverse complement strand
AGACAGGGGAGATTTAGGTTAGATATTAGGAGGAAGTTTTTCCACACAGAGGGTGGTGACGCACTGGAACAGGTTGCCCAGGGAGGTTGTGGATGCCCTGTCCCTGGAGGCATTCAAGGCCAGACTGGATGTGGCTCTGGGCAGCCTGGTGTAGTGGTTGGCGACCCTGCACTTAGCAGGGGGGTTGAGACTCAATGATCTTTGAGGTCCTTTTCAACCCAAGCCATTCTATGATTCTATGATGATCTTTTGGTGGGACTGTGTTTTCTACAGGTGATATGTGGATATTTCATGCTGCTACTGCCAAATGCTACTTCCACTGATCCACTGAGGTACTCTGTACATTTCATACAGCAACAACTATATGTAAAATTCTTGTGTGGGGGAAAAAGGAAAAATGTTTTTTTGAAGTTATTGCTTTTTTTTTTTTTTTTTTGTTAAATCACTCTACTAAGCTATTTCATTTTCCCCTTTTGGTGGCATTGAATTAGACACATTGATTGTGAATCTCCAACACCATTTTTAATATGCTTTGTAGTTAAGATTGTGTTACAGTTAGGTGTCGCTTCATGAAAGCTCTTCTGCCATGCATCTTGACTATTATTGTCAGATTTCAAAATTAATTTACAGAAACCAATGCTAACTTCTGTTGAGCAGAAGTTGCTGCCACAATATTCATTACTTTTATGCAATGTACAACATGTTGCAACATAAAAAGAAGATCTAGTGTTGTAAAGAACATAAATAAAGGCTTGAAACATATTGCAGATAGCGTATATTTTAAATAATCCTTTCAAATTGCATGTTTTGGTTATGATGCTTGTCATTGAAATAATCTTGGATTTAGCATGTGGACACAATGAAATTAAAATGGGAAAATAGATTTTTAGGTAAATCCTCTAGCATTTGGAGGCAGTTGGGAAGTTGACACTCAATCTGCAAGCCCTGATCTTCATTGTCAGATGAGCTAAGGAGATACTGTATGAAGTGGCTGTCAAATTACATGCTTTAGCAGTCTTGGTAATTGAAATGGTTGCACATAATAACTGTATCATGTCTGGGCACTCTGTATCTAATGCGACAATGGAATGAATTTTGATTTTATGTGCATTTCTTTTCCTTGAACACTAGAGTAATTTGCAAGAAGTGGAATATTACACCTCCAACGAATGCCAGGAAGCTTTGTTGTTGTTACTGTTACCAGGTCGACTTTGAGGTTTGGGGGGGACACCAAATTCCCTATGGTGTCAGTGGTGAATCCTGTGCCAGGGTTTCACATTTTGTGGACGGAGGGAACCCTCTGACCCACCGCATGGAATCAGGCGAGAGAAAGAATGAGCAGAGGCAGAGATGAGCTTCATTCATCTGCACTACAGTACAGGTTTTGTGTGTTTGCATTCTAACCTCTTAATCCATTTGTGTGATTCTGTCCATAAAGCTCATTCTTCTATAACAGAAAAGGAGTGAGTAAGGTGTTAATCAGAAGCATGAGGAACAAAGTAAAATCTTTTTCAGCTTGAAAGAGAACATTGCAGGTGGATGTGCCAGTTTATCAGGCTGCACAGTGCTTAGGTTTGCATAAACACTGCTTGCATTAACCAAAGTGTGAGCCTGCTCCACAGGCACTCAAGACTAAAGAAACAAGACTTGTGGGCTGTGATACTCTCAGCTTTGATCCTAATTTTTTAGAACATTTTTTTTACGCTTCTTTCTGGTACCTTGCTGCATTCTACCTTATCTGCTTTTCTTTCCTGTTTGTGTTTTTTTCAGTTGACTTCAGATATTTTGAGACAAACTCTCCCTATCCTTCTGTATTGGTGGGAAGAATTAGAGCAAAACAGCAAGCATGTTCAGAGCTTTATTTTCACTGAAGTTGTGTGCTGCAGTACTGAATAGTTGGTATGTAGGTATTGGATGACACTGGTGTCTGTAGGCTCACCATTCTATGATTTCCCTCTGTAGCTGTCAAAGTAATGATACACGATTGCAAAAATTTCCCTGAGAAATTGGGTCTTACCGTCAATGCGAAACCTCGTGTGTTTTACGTTATTTGTTGAACTCATAATCCGAGCAAAGATAACAAAGCCAGTGTTCAGCAAGTTCAGCAGAAACTCTGCTAGGCCTTACAGTTACGCATGGTATAATCATTGGTCAGCCTTAGAAGAGGTCAGAAATGCAATACCATTTCTGCAATTATTTTTGCAAGCTTCTAATTAATGAATATTTTTAGCAGGGGAAATATTTAACCTAGTAGTCTGGATGTGCATTCTGTGTTAGCATGTGTGATTGCAGGGTATTACTGATTCTCCCATTGCCATGAGAGAATTAATGTTAACATGGGAATGTCAACAGAGCAACTTCATTTAGATGCTTGCAAATCACCCTGCATATTGATTTACAGGCTGGGTAGACTCAGACGAACAGAAGATCTAGGATGTGCTTTTTGTTCTACATTCTGAAGTTGTAACTGTTTGTGTGGTCGAGTCTTAACAAGAGCTCTTTAATAATGAAGACCTGCAAAATCAGGGTAGTGGCAGCACCTGAACAGAAAAGAATGGGGAGAATGGGAGACAAGTAGAAAGATATGTGTAGGAGAATATCCCAGTTCACACTCGTCTCTGATTTGAACATGATCTAGGCTATACGCTTTGCTTTTTGGCAGATAGAGAATTGCTGTGAAAATAACTGATACTGTTATCTTGAAATTTCTTTGCAAGTAAAAGATACGGTTGAGATTTGTAAGGTTTAGTACCATTTTGTGCTAATTCCTTTCTTTTGTGTTTATTGCATTTGTGCGGAGAATATAAATTTAAACTGAATTCAAATAAAATTATTCACAATGACAGATGAAGCAAAACCTTTCTGCCTTCTCCAGCTGACAAAGTCAAAGGTATTGTTTTCCTCATTTTCACTGCAAGATCTATTTGATTTGAACAAACTTTTATGAAAAATCATTCAATTCATTTTTTTCTAACTTTAATCTCTGCAAAACTATTAGAAAGCTCCGGTATATGAGAACTCTTCTGTCTCCAGCACTTTTAATATATGGAATGTTAGAGCTGAAAAATAGTTTTGTTTTGAATGGTTGAGCAAGTATAGGAGAAAAATACAAACTCACAGGCAAAGCTCTTCCAAATCAGAAATTAATGCGCGATTTTGTTGGAATACCATGAAGTTAAGGTTAATTTAGATTTCTTGTTACGTAATATATTCAGAGTTATTGTGTAATGTGTGAGATTCTTTGGTTTGCATATTTCATGAGTGCGTACTTCCTCAGGTCATCCATAGAAAATAAATTTATCAGCTCAGGACAGAGACAATAAGAGCAGCTGCGTGAGCTGGTAATATGAAGTGGTTGTTATCTTCTTGGCTGTGTGGCAGAAATATTTCTATATTTTTGAATATTTTATTTTAGCACATCCTTTGTTGCTGAATTTTTTCTTTGTTATAAACAATCCCACGTTTGGCTTTGGCAGAACCCCTGAATTTATGCATGCAGGTTAGGAATTTCCTGAATCATCAGTTTCCACTGGAAAATAAAGTTATCAGAACCATTTTCTCTTTCCAGCGTGAAATTCCTGGTGAAATTAAAACAACAAAAAAAGAAAATAACTACCAGAATAACAGAGTCCAGCAGTTACTGACCAAGAACCCGTCATTTTAAGTTTGCTAAACTGGTTAATCTCTCACTTCTAAAATGTGTGTGTTGTTTTAATTTTTCTGGCTTAGCTTCCGAGCACTGGTTATTACCCTGGCTTTGCAACGGGATTAAGCAGTCTTTTAGTACCAACAGTTTTTCTTCTCAAGTGGTACGTGCACGCTGTGATAAAGTCTCCTTCCACTTGTCTTTCTGATAAGCTTAAAAACCTCTGCCTTCAACAGTGAGGTGTTCTTTCTGGCCTGCAGCGTACAGCCCTTTACATTATAAAAATAGTAGACACTGGAGCTATAACCATTTTCATCAGAGTGAAATAAACCCTCCCATTCATATACATTTACTAATCACCTTTTTTAACCGCCATTATCATGGTGGCTGCTCACATTCTCCTTCTGGTGAATAACTTTTTGAGTTTTATCTGATAGCCACCCTGTTCTTTGTGTTTGGGTTATATTCTACAAAGTATATTTCAGTCAAATATTTTACAAAGCAATTGCAACTATGGTTTTCCAGTCTTCTGCTGTATATGTGAAATATCAAGATAAGTTAAGCTATGAATTTTAGGTACATGTCTCACAAGTCACTCCAAGTAGCTGTCTGCTGTGAATTGCTATTACTAGTGAATGAAAGCTATGCTCACCTTTCTAAATGTAGATGGGAAATAATTACTGAATTCTTCTTCCCTGTCTGTGATACCATTCACAGTGTTACCAACCCGCCTCATCATAAACCTGCATTATTGCAGTGTGTTTCACAAAGAAACAAAAGTGAATCCTAGCCTCTTTCTGCATTGCCTTGGCAAAAATTTTATCTTGTCTCTTCAGTTTTTCTTCTTTTCTTAGTTTTCTACCTTCAGAAATTTCTATTTCCTGTTGATCAATACTTCTTTCTATTTTAAAAGGCTCCTCTATCTTTCCTCTTGTATAACCCTTCCTTCAAAGTTTGTAGATTCTTTGGTTTGGTTAAAAAAAAAATTAAAACCAAACCAAAAAAACAAAACAAACTTGTGTGGAGAGAATCTAATGTAGAGTTACTGGCATCTCCAAAGTACCACTGATCAACAACACAGCCTAGTTCGGATGAAAGAATGAATCACTAAAGCCATTGACTTATGCAAGTCTGGCTTTTGGTCCTGTCTTGCTATTTTCACCTACAGGATTATCTTGTCCATGTCCCCATCACACAAAATAACATCAGGCTATGTTATGATACACGAGGTTACCTGAAAGCTGGTGATGTCTCTTATAAGATCTCAGGCAAATGTTGTGGTAAATGAAGAAATGACTAGGGGTAACCTCTGAAACCTGCTCCTCACCCATATCTTGATCACCTCTTTTCTGCAATAGTGTCTTAATAGCAGGGCTTGTGCGATAAAAATGGGCTTCTTATTGGTGCAGAGAGTTGGAAAGAAGCCCTTTTCATCATCTTAATTGTATGTTTGAGTCAAGAGGGTTTATTTTCTGGGAATACTGCTGGAATTTATAATTGTGTGCACGCTGTCTTACTATGCCAGCCAGTGTTTGCAGTGCGTGACTTCTTAATGTTGATGCACCAATCGTGTAGACAAAGAGCAGCTTCCAGAGATAAAGTGTCTTATTACACCCCCAAAACTGTTTTGCTGCCAAGACTGTAATGAAAGGGTCTTATTGTTATCGCATTTCGTTTTGGACCATGTGTGCTCTGTTCTGGGATATGGTACTCCAGGCAAAATCCGTGAATCATCTGCCTAGTTAAGTGACCATTTGACTAGGAATTAGGCTGTGCTTTGAAATGCTTTCACAGTAGTGCTGAAAGATTCAACTATCCTAGATGTAGCACCAGTTGCCTACATATCTGTATGTCTATATGTAGGCAATATATATATATATATATCTTATTGGCAAGGAAGTGGCAGGCAGTGCACAATTCATGATTATGCTTTTCTCATGAAACTGATTCTGTGTGGGAGGATGCTGGCATGGCATGTAGCTGGAGGGAGCAGAAAGACCCCACACATTTGTGCATGGATAAGAATGACGGAGCTCCACGTCCCACGCATTGGAGACCATGATCTTTTGTTCACCTCTGGTTATTTTGTTCCTTCCCAAAAGAAAAAAGTGAGAGCCCTGCTGCACTCGCTTCCCTCCCCATGGATGAGGTTTTTTTCATGTTCTCCATTCCTAAACTTGTTTAATGATGTCAGATGTCTGTGTGACCTCTAATAGATGGCTAAGCACAAGCTGCTCCTCTTGGGCTCTGCTTTCTTCAGTATTTAAAATGCAGTACTTAATATACACTGTCATAATTTTGGGGTTACTTTTTTCTTTCTTGTTTAGAACAAGAAAATAAGTGCATTTAACCATGAAAACAGGTACAAATGTATTCTCGTTAGTGGATAATAATGAAAAGTCAGAGAGATTAATGTGCTGTTAAGGTTAATTCAGTATTGCATTACCTGTGGCTAACTACAATGGATGAGACTTTCTTTCTGCCTCATTAAATAAGTTAATCATGTAAATCAGAAGAAAAACATTTTGGATAGTGTGAGTATAGGCTGAACATCAGATAAGCACTTTTTACTACCATGCATTAAAGGAGGTTTGACAATGTACAGGTGTCTCAGCTACAAAACATTAACATCCGTCTTCTATTATCTCTAAAGTAAATAAAAACAAAATTAAAAGGTCAAACTGGTGCATGTTTCAACCAGGACTAAATGGCCAGTAGCTGGTATCTCTTTCAGAGAAATGAGGAGGCTCTAGAGGGAATGGGAGTGCATGAAGGTGATCTTATTATAATCTAACATTCCAACGTATTCAGAAAATAAATGTTTTTACAGCTTTTGGACTGTAAATTGAAACTATAATTCATTTTCTATTTTCCAAAGCTTCTAGATAATGCTTTTTTGGGAAAAACAAATAAAAAAAAAACAGCAACCAAGCACAAAAATGTACTACAGTTTTGAAGTCAAAAGAACGGAAATGTAAATTAGGACATAATCTTGACAGCCAGGGAAGGAAAAAGAATGTAACTTCTTAGATGAAACTAGCAATAGAATGAAACAGAAATGCAGCTCTCAGGATTGCAAGACAGAATTAGTTAAATAAATAAATAATCTTATCTGCACATTTGTCCAAAACACTTTTTAAGCCAAAGCTGAGCTACAGGGCCTCAAAAAATTTATTTGTTTATTTTATGTGTTTGCAGATGTAATAGAAGAAAAATTTGAAAGATGATTTTTTTTCAGTTTTCTAAAGTCAAGAATTCCTAGAACTCTCATCTTTGTCATCACAGTATTTCTAATCCACAGACATAAGATAACAAAATCATAAAGACTGGATACTTTAATGTAAGAAAAAGTTGCAATGTAGGGAATGGTCAGAAGTTGGATTAAAGTATATGGAAACCTTGAAAAAGTATTGCCTGACTTCCTTTGTTTTCAATTAAAGTAAATCCATTATCTTTTTTTTTTTTTAGAGATGGTAGTGGTCGCATGGGAGACAAACAAGGAAGCTTGAAAAAGGATATTGAGAAAATACCAACAATTTATTTATTGGAAGGAAATGAGTATGGATCTAATGCCAAACCTAGTGAAATCAATGGAAGGTGTTCATGGGTTTCAGCGATATTTGGGCAAGGCTGAATGTTGGCTTGTGGTAATGTTACATAATTAGGCTCCTGACTGCTATATAACCAAACAAATTGTATTCATACTTAATTGTTGGAATAAAACAGGGGTTCAAAAGAAAGTATTAATTAAAAGAAATACGCTATACCTTTGCAATCAACTTGATCTACATTTCAATCAAAAAACACCTGGTCTTCGGATCAAATCATTTTTTAAATTTCTTGATGACAATATAGGTAGTGTCTAATTGTTTTTTTTTTACATTTGATGGAAATGCCTATGAAAGTTTGATATTAAAACTTTATATAGAATTGTCTTTGCAATGTATGAAAACATGGGTTAAAATTATTTCATAATAATAATATATCTAAATGAATTGTGCAAGTGAGCAGTAATGAGATATGTCTAAGTGTTTTAAAGCTGCGTTCTAGTTGAGAGTAGTTAAATCCCTGGAGTTGTTCCAACCATCCCAGTTTGGCCTGGAACACTAGTGTTTGAGTTTTTGGTTTTGTTGTTGCGTTCAGTTGTAGTGTGGGAAAAGTCAAAAGTAACACCAGAGAATGCCAGCTGGGGCCAACCAGAGTCAACTCACCTTCCACTTCAGATGTGATCAGATTAATCCTTTTTTCTTACTCTAACTTACTCAAACTGCAGTTTGGATTTGCCCTAGAATAGGAGCTGTAGCCAAAATAAGTATCAGACGAGATTGTGTAAGAACTGCTGTCCCAGTGACATTTCAATTCAAGGAGATAGAAAACAGGCTAAAACGTCTCTAAATGTCAATTTAGAACATTTGTACCACTGTATGCACTTACTGACATTTTGACACTCCTGAAACGAATCCTTAGTTTTATTTTGTTTCCAGTGACATTCATTTTATTGATAATTGAAAAAATACATAACTTTATTTTTTGCAAAGTAAAAGTAGGTACAGGTTTGAATTTTTTTTCCAGTACTATCCTGTAGCAGTGGAAGCAGGAGTACGATATATGGCTTACTCTGACAAAAGAAAAAAAATGTTTTCAATTTGGTAAGTCAGTTTCAATTGAACATATAATGTATTCCTGCATAAGACATAGTGCAGTGTGGCAGACTGTAAATATTAAGGAAGAGCTACTATATTTGAAACAACATAATTAACGCTCTTCGTTCATGATAGGCAAATAAACAACCAAGGCAGATCTTTTTCGGTGATGGATAGCGTCTTTACTAAAGAATTAATCTGATCTCAAACCAGGATCTATCTAGTACATAAATCAGGGCCTTGTGGTTCCATTTATGGTTCCTTTTACAACCGAAGTGTTAAGTTTATTGCCATATAGCCGAATATTCTTCGCTGAGGGATGCCAAACCCCTTTCTCCCTTTTATCTGTTCTCACTGCGGATCAAGACACATTTAACACCCTGTATCATCACTGACCTTTTCTATTCTTAGCAAGTAGATGAAGTTCTGAGTCTTTAATGATAATTACATAGTTTTATTAGCAATGTTGAAGCTCTGCTGATAAAATGCATATATATATGCTATGTATTTGGTTGCTTAAACTGATCTGTGAAATCAAGGTTGTCCTGTGTCAGAGACCTCAGAACTTGTTCTCCTGAAATATGAAATGCTGGAATAACAAAAGAACTGCACCAAAACCACAGATTCTTTAGCTTGTGTTTGGACACAATGGTCCTAAAGAATCTGTTCAGCTATTTGGTAGATAGCATAGTCTGTGGGTGCCTGTGTCCAACATATTTTTTTTCTCCTAGTTAGTAGTTCCCTGAGCCTATACATATGCTTGGGAGTCTCAAAGGTGTTTTCTCTAAATGATTTAATTGCAGGATGAGAATTTAGATCACTGGAGATGTATATTCAAAGCTATATTTCACCTCTAATTGATTGATACCAAATCAAACCAAGGGACTGTGTCAGATCATTGAGTACATGCATGCATGGTGAAGTAAAATTAGTGGATTGCTCGCAGTATATTTTGGGTCTCTTACAGTAGTTCTTAAATGGCCTGCTCCTTCGTGGTTTAGAAAAATGGCTTGGGATAAGTTTTATAGGCTATTTGGACCTGAAGTATTTATTCTGTTTGGCTGTGGGCAGACTTGCTAATTACTTAAGAATTTCCTGCAGTTTTTATGCTTTGATGTTCAGTGGATGAGCTGATGGTGTTGTTTAAAGAATGATGAGAAATACGGGAGGTAGCTGCTGCTGAGAGGTCACAGCAACTTTTGTTTCAGATTTCCAGCAAATGCAGGTAGATACATCTGCAGGGATTACACTCTTCGGATTGGAAAATTTCCAAGGCAAACAAAGCAGGGTTCTAACTTTTAAAAATTTAATTAGCAGCAGTATTTCAGTGAAAACTGATTTTGGAAGGCATTTGAGAGGCTTGTTTACAAGATTCTCAGACAGATGCTTCTGCTCATTAGGGAATGCCAGTATAGAAATTCTGTATCTTACTGGTCTGTAAGGACTGCGGATATACTGGGGAGAAGGAGATGGCTTAACATCAACAGCAGTGGAAAATCTGCAGTTTCCATATTCTCTCCAACGTTCATCCCATCTTCTGCTTTTTGTTCAGTGTGGGACTTCAAAAGAGGGAGCTCCTGAAAAAGATAAAAGTCTTTTTTTATGGACATTTGTTTTGGTTTTTTGGAGGGTTTATTTTGGGTTTTATTTAGAGAAGGCAGTGAGTTAGTGAGAAGTGTAACTAATCTAGCAATTATGAAGTCAGTTGTAAAATAAGGTGTTTTTCAGCAGAGATAAGGAAAGAAGAATTTGATTCTTTGTAGCCAAGCTATGTTATTTTTTAAGAATATGAACATAAGATGCTGCTAACATTTTTAATTTAAGAAATTACATGGTTCTTAAAAATATGTTCTTAAATGATTTTATATTTCAATATCAAGCAAAATGTGCCCCAGATTTTTACAGATATACTAATGACTGAAAGCTAACACTGAATATACCTGTCAAGACATATCACCACATTTTCTAACCCACAGATTTCATCACCTGAAAAACCATTTTCAGAATGCCTCTGCTGGTGATAAGAAAGTAATTGTTCAACAACAAAGATATGGAGTTGCCCCATGAGCAAGTTTAGCATGGTGATTGAATTTGCAAAAATTCATACTAAATCGTGGTTTGGGCTGAGTCATTACTAATACAAAGAAGAGCATTTCACAGAAAACAGGTGTTAGTAACCCTGAATTCAGTGTGAAGTCACTGAAGTTCCAGTTCTGTCCTTGGTGCACTGATGTTTTAGCTTTTCTGAAATTATCATTTTTCTTCTTCCATGGCTAGATAAATGTCTTCTGGTTCAAATACTTTGCCTGGATGCTGCCAACAGCACAGTCATGCCTTTAGTGAGTATTTGCTCTGTTTCTGGTTGATGAAGGATTTCACCATATTGTTGTATAGTTAAATTTTAAAAATAAAGATCTTCCTCTTCTCTGGAATTTTAACTATAAGTTTCAGGTACAAAGGTGATGTACTGTAAAACTGTGCAGTACTGAAACTTGAGAGCATGGAATTTGGAATAAGATTATCCACATGGGTATTTTTAATAAGTTCAGTAGTATGTTTCCTTGCATGGTTGAGAAAATAAATCTCTGGTTTCAGAGCACCTTACTTAAATTAGTTGGAATGAGGTATGCCATCGCTCAAGCAACATTGTGTTCAATCAAGGAAGAAATAGCCTTTTTTCTTCTGAATTAAAAAAAAAATCCTAGTGTAAAAGCATTTGTGATGAAAATTGCTTCAGCTAAACTGAAATCAGAAAATCACGCCTGTCTAAAATAGTGTTTAAGATGCTGTATGCCCAAATTGTGGTTCGCCCAGGTTTGTGCTCAAAGTTCATCATTCTGTAGCAAGTTGTTCCCTCATCTGTTGCAGGAGGGTTTTGTAGAAGCACAGGATCCACCTGCTCGAGACCTACAGCAGCAGCAAGGCCACAAGAAATATAAGTGCAGGGTGTAAGTAATACAATGGTATGCAACATAGCGGGGGAGCAGTGGAATTGGAGAAACCAGGTGGTGTAAATCCAGTGAAGGAAGGAAACTGGAGACTACTCCAGTAGGGGCAGGCTAGCAAGTGAGTTTCTTCCAGGTCAGCAGTAAATAAATACATACATAGATACATACATCTTTGGATTAAATAAATTGACTACAGTTCTTTTGTAGGAAGCTGCTTTAATTGCTATTTTGTTTCCATAAGTCACGGCATAAATTATATCTTCTCTATAAATTCTCTTTGTTTTTGGCTATGCCTCCTGGGGGTTTAATTTATCGAAGATGTCATTTCTTGAATATTATCACAGATTGAAATGTACAGTAGACACCTGGGGGCTTTTACTTTTTTTCCAGCCTTGGGCTTCATTATTAAAAAAAAAAAAAAAGGACCATCTGGCCTATAGGTCTGGAAGCACCAACATTCACTCATTAAATGCACCTGAAGCTCTCACTTTCAATCTGCCTCACTGAGCTACTTTAGGGCTGAAGTTAGGTGGTCTGTTCTTTTCATCTGTTTACGAGCACTAAATGTGGGCTCTGAACTGAGGTAAGCAGCTTGCACAACCCTCTCCATCTTCATGATTCATTACTGCCTCCCTTTTTCTGGAATAACAGTCTGGGGGTTAAGAATGGTGATACGTCCAAAATTCTCGTTACTGCTTTGGGTATGGTCATGTAGCATGGAGCCTGAAGAGGACTCGGAACAGCAGGGACGTGCCTGCTTCCAGCAGCAACTGCTGCTTCAAATCCCTGAAGAGTGAGCGCTGCAAACCTTCCTTGTATCTTTCAGGGCCAGGAGTCCCTGGTTACCTGCCAGCCTCGAAAAGAGCCGTTCCAAGCAGAGCTCAGCTCTTGCAGTCTTGGGGAAAGAGCATGACTTTTATGCTGGGAGAGGAAACGTGTTCTAGTTGTGAACTAACTGAAGTCTATCATCTTGCAGTGTATCCTGGGGAGAAATTAGAGCCCGGAAAAGAGTCTTGTTTTGATTATTTCCAGAGCCTTACCTGCCTGTCAGGAGATGGTGACAGGCTGTAAAAGCCTCTTCTATTTTGTGTGCACTGGAGGAGTTGACAGCAGCTTATTGTGAACTCAGCAATGATGTAGCCGCACTGTCTTGCTAATCAAGAGGGATTTTTCCTCTCTGTTTAATAAATACCTTTTAAAACGTTTTAATAGAAGTGGAGAGTCTAAAACTCTAAGCAGAATACCATACTGATCAGCTCAGTCATGTGAATGTGTCACCGGTTGTACATGGCTTTGCACGCACTGGAACTAGTTACAGGAGGAACTGTCATGCATTTGGCCAGACCGTGTTTCTACTGAAGGCAGTGAAAAAACTCCTATATAAAAAAGAACAGTCTCAAAATGTACTGCTGTGATGTAAACGTGGAAAGGATTTGGCTTAATCTGGCGACCATCAGGTTGAACAAGAAATTTTGGTATGAGCTTTTCCATTGGCTTCTCTAGGACTCTCTAGAACAGGAAATCTGTTCTAATTTAAGAACAGTTTGCTGTCTGTAGGTGAGGCTTTATTGACTGAGGGTTCTGTGTGCTACTTCTTGAGTCCTGCCTGTATGCGAGGCGCTAGGACCTGGGGAGCCACGCTGAACTGTGTGCAGCTGAAGTTGTGCATGTGTATATGTCTGGGAAGGACTGAGCCAATCATCTCTAATTGAATTTTCTGCCTTTTTTTTAACCTTCACTTTTACTGCCTGTAATGAAAAGTCATGCTTACACTATGCAGATTGCTTTCCACAGTGACTCCAGCAATTCATTGGCTTCGTTCTGTATCAGTCCACCTTATTGGAACCTTCAAGTTTTAATTTGTCATAGGTAAAGCAGATTTGTAAAGCTGAGTTTACGCAAATAAGATTTGAACCTGTGATTGACAGCCACTTTAATAACTTCAATAGCTAGGAATACCTAGAGAATCCAGATAAATATTGATGTTCTCTCCCCACCCTTGTTTTGCCTGAAACATATGCAGATCTATCATTTACTCAGAATAAAAGTGCATCTGCCAACGCTTTGGAAGACACAAACCATTCCCGTATGTTTGCATACTGAAGGTCTGTTTTGATATCATTTCTCTTGTTGTTTATCCCATTTTCATCATAGAGAGCTAGCTCTCAAAATTAGCATTCCTTGGGATGATTCCAGCAGAATGCACTGTGATTTGATATAATAGGTATAGTCACGTTTAGTTTTACGTTGCTAGTAAATGTGCACCTAAATGAAGCACTTCACGGGAAGTGGGGGAGAAGGAAGTTTTATCCCCATCTCCAGACATCCCCTAAATAATAGCATGAAACGTCCTCTGGGTCAGCTCTGCAGGGTTTGCCCCGCCATCCTCAAGAGTGTGCACAGCACCAGGTATTCTCCATGAGTGCTCATTACCCCTCATGTAACAACTGTGCCCTGCTGCAGAGGAACCTGACCCCTGCACCTTCTGAAAGAGGATGCTGTGCCCTCGAACCTTGTGCAATCTGACTGTTGGTGCCTCATGCCAATTTATACATGAGCAGAGGATGCTGGAATGTGCGCTGCGGAAAGCTTATCAGTTTGCCCGGAAATAGTGTTTGGCAGTAAACTCTGCAGCTTGAGTCAACAGCCTCTTCCTGAGGACTCTGTCGCTGTGTGGCAGCTGTGCCACACCTGCTTTTATCCATGGTCCAACCTGTTTCCATTGCGAGGATGTGGACGCAGGTATTCAACAGGGTGTACTGGGGGCCCCTCCTCCTGGTGTACCAGCTGTCAGAAGCCTCTGTCTTTTACTTACAGCATGAGTGAAATCTTTCTTTAAGCTGCCTCCAATTCCAGCAGCCCCCTCTGTACAAGAAATTCTTGTGCTGATGGCCAAAATACAGAAGTTTTGGGTTTTATCTTCCTTGCAGCTCAACCAGACCATAACTTGTTCGAGGAAGGGGAACAATGAGCCCTTCCGCAGAGAAAGGATTTCTGGTGTAGCAGTCACAGCGGCTCACAAGATTTGGCTCTGTTCTAACTCCCAAACTGAGGGTCAGAAAGACTCAACTGATGGGAACATGGAGCTATTTATTCTCCTCTGTCATTATTAGCACTTGTGTTCTGTCTGTCCTTCTAAATGCAACCTCATCAAACAGGATGAGGTGTTGCTGCTTTCTCACAGTCTTCTCATCCCCACTGCAGAGCCCAGGGGAGGGTACCCAGTGGATCAAAGCAGCAAGCTGAGCAGCAGCACTTCTCTAACCCCTCTGCTGTCCTTGAGGGCTTCCTATCTTCCTAAAATACATTTTGGTCTCTGTTATAATGGTTTGATACCTGAATAATTTATGCATCTCAGGCAACGACAGGGAAATGAGATGACTGAAATAGAAACCAGGGGTATAATCCCTGCCTCAGCCTGAACGAGCAGCACCAGTGTCTCCTTTATCAACCACACCTACCGTGCCTGGATAGCATGGAGCTGGGGTCTGCACAGTGTGGCTGGGCAGGGTGAGGGCTCTGTACCTGAAGTGTTCGGGGTGGAATGGAATGGGGAAAACTGTGCAATCAACTTGCACATGAGCAGTTGCATTTCTGAATGATTCTGGGAGGCTGGGGATTCAGCTGGAAAGCACTAACAACTTCAGCGTTCTGAATTTTACATTGTCATTCTATGCATAGAACTTGAATCTGCTGTCTGATGGTTATTCCAGGGAAAATTGTACTAAAATCATTTTAATTATGTCAGTGACTTGTTTGAGAACAGAACTGGGACTCTTACGAAGAAAGTGTTGTTTTTTATTTAAATCAATTCAAAATTAACAGTGATACCTAGGTTCTGGAATAGACAATCCATCTTTTATTGCAGTTTGTACAATGCATGAGTCTAACGATCTAACAGCTGCTTAGATTACCATATATAAATAGAAAAGTTAATAAAGATGTTATCTAACCTTCTGTACTGACTATGGGAGATATTTGAAACACAGTGAACAACCGAGGTGAGCTCATTCAGTCCTCCAGACTGAATAATGAAAGCTGACTGCTGAAGCCATTCATTATATTGCAAGCTGTTTTGTGTATGCTTCGTCCTGATTGAGCTGAGAAAAATGCCGGAACTTGGTATCTGACTTGCAGTACAAAAGGGGTAAGTTAGAAGTCACTGTGCTAGTGCCAAGTTACACCAGCCTGAACCTGGTGAGTGTGGGCAGAATATCTTGTATCTTGCTCTGTTTTCAAAAAGAGAAAGAAAAATAGTCTATATGAATAGAAAGCAGCCACTTCCTAAAATTGGATGAGACAAAGCTCCAATGAGCATAAGCCTGAGAATTCAAGTAGTAACACTACTGCTCATCGGCTAGGAAAACTAGCCCAGGGTGTAAAGTAAATTAGCATTAATCACAAACAAATAATTGTCTGACACAAATGTGAATAGAAAATAAAAAATATTAGGGACTCTCAACATTTTTTTTTTTTAGTTTTTTATCATTCATTAATTTTTTAATGATAAAGATGGTGCAGAGTTACACAGCTGCAGACCTCCTGACTGCGTAGTGGATGAAGTAGGCTTAGTAGCATCCAGTCATCCCAGCGTTCACAGTTTCAGATCAAACTTCTTCATAGTATATGAAGTTGATATCATGAATGCTTTAAAATGGGAGACATCTTTCTGCAGTGTGCATAAATTCTTCTAGCACTGATTTATATCATATTGAATTTGAACTACGTACATGTAATTAACATTTTAAGCTAATATCCAAATGAGGTTGCTATTTTTATAACCTATGAAATGAAGATTACGAGACACTTTAAAAAGGGAAAAAACCATCAACAACAGTTTCATGGTAGGGATAATGAGGGAGACATTAGCTGTTTATAAAAGATAATATCTAATGCAAATTTGACATTACATGTCTTATTGAATATTATTAGATGTTAATTGGCTATGCAAATATTCATTTTTTGTAAATGTCTGCTCTTCAATCAGCTTAAGAAAATATGAACTTCAGTGCTATAGTTGAGTATTTGTCAATGAAAATCAAAAAGAACTATACTACACGATTGCCTCTGATCTATGCTTAGAATAAAAGGAAAATATTAATGGTTATTTCCAGTGTACTCCTTTAAAGAGAAAGTCTGTTGTTTGATGCCTATTTAACTACTTAAAATATTTTATAAGAAGAATACATGAAAGGATTTATTCATGACTTCTGAAATTGTCTATTCACATTTGTCATCTAGCACAAATATTTTTGAGACCAAAGGTACCTGTAGATTGGCAGGCGTGAGGAAGACCTGACATTTACATCTTGTGGTTGCTGGGTTTCACCAAAATGACAAGTTTAAGGGTAGCTTGCAATAGGATTTTTCATCTGTAGAAAATGCATGGTGTCCTGTTCTTTTTTTCATGAGAACTGACATGGCTACGTGGTGTGGGATGCAAAAGATGCAGGCATTAATTTTCTTATGACTGAGTAGACCTTGTTTAAATTCTTCTTATTTAAAGACAAAATTTAAGTCCTGGTTTAAAAACAGCTGCCAGTGAACGGGGAGATAGGATTCCTGGAGCTTGTAGGTCATTAGAAGCAGTCCTCTGCTGGGATGTGTGGATATACCACATAATCCTTTTTGTAAATTAAATAAATCCCACCTCCCATCTGCATTCTGTGTTTTTCCCCCAGCTACGCCCTGTAGAAGGCTTCTCCAGGGCCTCTCTCTTCTGAGAGTCTGAAATCGTCCTCTAACGTCCTGCCTAAGTGTATTCAAGGTGATTCATATCCATTTGTTCCTATGCCAGTATTATCCGTTAGGCTGAAATATATCTTTCCTTTTCCTGGTGTGTCCCTGAGGTGTTTTCTGAGAGCAATCCTACTTTCCACAGCCCTTCTTTAGGCAGGCTAAACAGGCTCTTTTAGCCTTTTCTGTTAGGATTGAAGGCTTTCCCCTAATTACAGTGACTTTCTGCTTCTCCTCAGGTTTTAACTTTTCTGTATATTTTAACACAGGTAAGCACAACCATACAGAGCTTTCAAAACAGACTAGTGCCTTGTACCATGCTGGTTAGCACTTCCTGTATCTTCTTGGCAGTATCTCTCTGCTCACAAAACAGTTAACTTTTTTTCCTTGTCCTCACTTCTTCCCCAAACGCCATTTTAACACTTTCCTCCTAGGCAGTTTCTAACTTAAAGGTGCTCAGTTCATAACCAAAATTCTCACTCACTGTTGCATGCATGTAAATGCAGTGATCCTGCAGCTCCAGCTACACTTCACCTGGACAGATTAGATTTCCTTGCTCTGTGTAGTAGATCCTTACTCTGTGTAGTAAGCAAGGACCAGGTGATGTAAAGAAAACCACATGTATTTGCTAGCACAGAACATAGGCTGTGGCCAATCACAGCTTTTTTTGCACTGTAGCACAGACAGATCCCTTGTTTTTAGCAACAACCTTGGGTTATATTTTATTCATAGAGATATTTCCTATGTCATTGCCTTGCATGATTCCTACTGCATACAGATGTAAGTATAGTGGCTTTAAATCACCTGACTGCTGCATATGTCCTTGAATCAGCACTTAGCAGTGTTATGATAGCTATTATTTTCCTCCTTCCCACTGGGCTTCCATTGATTCCAACACGGACAAAGCCCCCAAGTGCCAAATCCAGAAATTTAATATTCAATTAACACTGTTTTGTTCAGGAAGCATTTTACAATGTAAATATGCTCCTTATGTCTCATTATAAGAGTAGTCTTTGCTAACACCTTGCTGGAAGCTGTATGTCAAAGGACAGCACAAATGGAGCCGTAACTACATATCTTAATAAAGCAGAACCATATTAGTTGTTTGCCTTAAATTTCAGCATTTCATGATTAAAAATAGCCTGCCTTTCTAAAGGTAATTTTCTTATTCACTACTTATCCTTACTGTGACAGAACTTGTTATTTGTCTGCTTTTTCTCTGTGAGAGAATTGCTGTGGTGATCTGCAAGTGAGTTTGTACGATTCATGCGACTTGCCCTTTGCATCGACCATTATTTTTTTGGCAAGCCCCCTCCTCCTTGGGGAGGAGTTAGGATGTCTAATGTATGTGTCTAAAATATAAAAGATGTTGATGTTTTGGGGCTAAATAGAACTTCAAAAAGACTCAGGGAAAAAATTCAGCTGTGCAAAGTTGAATTACAGTGTATGTGTTGTTCATATATACTGGTAACAAGCATAGGAGATTCCAAGGTGGAAGAAGAATTTGCACTTAGTCTGTGAGTACTGTGGACAGATCAAGATAAAATTTAATTTGATTTGGCCTCTTGAGGTTGCCTTGTTTATTTTCTGATAGCCAATTTGTATTTCTTGAACCTGATTTGGTCAGTTAAATATTTAATAGATGCCAGCTCTAAGTTGTATGAGGATGATGCTCTTCTCAGCTGGGGAGGGCAAACCAGAAAAGAAATCAAGTAATTAACAGGCCTAGGAAAGTGTGGACAAACAAATTATTTTCCTGTCTTGTCTTGCACAAGAGTTATGCGTGTATATGCAAACTCATTGCAGTGCTCAGTGGCTGGTGCAGACTGACAGGGGATCTATGATCTACTCAGCACAGCTGATTGAGCCGTGGGTGTAGGACAAAAGGGGTTTCAGAAAACCACCCCAACATTTCACCTGAGGTTTCAGATGTGCTAGAAGCTTAAATGTAACTGTTAAAAGCATTACACTTTTTCCACCTATTCAGCTTGAATCTGTCAGTGCCTGTATGGGCTTTTACTCTTCTCCATCTTGCAAGGTAGCCAGCTAAGATGACTGAGGTTTACTATCTGGCACTGGTGAAATAAATAATAAAAGCACATTGTAAAGAGTTCTGTAAGTATTGTAAGCTGTACAGGACTGGGTGGTGTGAAAATGCTCTGAAAGTCCATCAATTTTCTTTCCCCACCACTTCTCATCTCTTCTTGGATCCTACAAGCAGATAAATGGAACTAAAGTGCTCAAATGCTTTTTCTAAAGTCTCTGAAAAAGAGTAGGATTTACTGTACCTCTTACAATAGTGGTGACTCACTGAAATTATTCTCATTTGAAAGCTCTCTTTCCTTTGCCTACACCTACACTCTGTCTTATACCTGAAGGAGGAAAAGATTCCTTTGCCATTGAAAATATAAAGCTCAAACGGGATATTTGTATTAAGATATTCTGCTCAGAATCCTTTTTAACTCAGTCTTTCAAATGTCCCCTCCTAATTCTGTTCAAAATTGAGAAACTGAGCATTTTTATTATTTTATGTTCCTTATATCAGATAATATGTGATTGATTTACTCAAAATGCAAATTATACTGAAGGAAGGAAACATAAGTCATTCTTCTGTCACTTTAGATATGTTAATGTACAAATGATAGAGCTGAGAAACAGGTGCGTTTCCTGACAGGTGCCAGGAGCTTGGGAACTTGGCATTAAAGTGATTTCAGTAAGGGAGAAGAATAGCCACTCTCCTTCTAAATTTCAGAGGAAGCTTCTCCCTTCTTTAAATTATGTTTCTGCTGATTTTCTCTTTTCCACTGAGTTTTCTGTAGTGGTTAAAAACATATACACACTTCAAAGGATACTAAAAAATCCTCCTAAATCTGAATGCTATAGACTAAGTAAGGTAGCATTGTGTTTGGGTGGTTTGGTGCCCCAAGTACGTTGATATCAGTTGATGGCAATTCCCCACATACCATGTGCCTACGTTTGATTGAGTCGGAGAAGAACACATGGGCCAGTGACAAATTATGGTTGAAACCCTTTTATAGTGAGAAATTGAGCAGAAATCTTGACTGCTGGCCAGTACCTAAGGAGAAGAGAATTCTTGTAATAAAAAAAATAAAACATGCTACAGAACAAGAAATTGGAATGTACTTATTCTGGATTAAGGATTCTTCCTAATGTGTTTCTGCATGTAGAACTGGCTGCACCAAATGCACTGCAGAGTATACGGGCTATACAGAGAGTTCCCATAAGATCCATCTTTATCTTTGTTTATCAACAACAACATAACAAACAGAAAAACCCACTTCTGTCTGCGGTATCCCAGGATGTTATGGAACTTCTCTGGGAGCCTAGCAGAGAGTTATTTCACAAAATTTCTGCGTAGAGGTTTTCCAAATGCACTTGTAAGTCAAACATTAAAAAAAAGCTGTGTGTATAATGGAGCTAAGGAAGGTGGATTATAATGGAGATCTTGAACAATGAAATCACAGATGAAGTATAGAAATTTTTTAGCTTTAGTTCTAATAAAAGGCATTATAGATGTTGTCTATTAGCAAATAGAACAAAGCAAATAATTATTGAAGATATAAATCGAGACATGGTCCAAATGTTTCATGGAAATATAACTTCAGTATTTGATTGAAGTGACTCATGCTGAACTATCTTGGTTAATTAAATAATAATGCCTCCAATCATGGCTGAATTTATTAAAAAAAGGGTATTTCTCTAGTTTTTGTTTTCCTGAGGGAAGATCATACTCTCATAGCTATATTTTTAACAGTTATCTTAAAAATATTATTGTATTGTATACTATAGTTATTGAATTATAAGATGGAGGCAATAAACTAGAAACTAGTCTAGAAGAACGGCTCACCCTCAAAAAGGGGGGAGAAAATTCTAGAAAAATGAACGGAAACAAAACTTAATGCTGTTTTCACTAGAAACAGATATAATTTATAACAGTTATACCTATTTTTGAATTGAGAATGAGGTATAGAAGGTTCAGGGGAGGTAGATGGAAGATACTGCTGGAGATGGACCGTAGTGGAGAAAGGAATGAAGATGGTGAGTGCTCCTGAGAGACTCTAAATCATTCTTATCTAGTGAGGATAAACACGGTATTGTGATCAGAGTGTATTTACATACATGGGATTCATGCTTTCAAATTGCATTAAGGTTTCTCAGCATCATCTCATTTCTGTAAAGTATTACCTCTGTGTGCCAAAAGGCTGAACAAGGCCATTGAAAGGAAGCCAGCTCACATTATTCTTCCCTTAATATCTCATTTAGAATGGAGGAAGAATTGAAGGCATAAGAAATACTTCAGTCTACCTTTGTACTTCTGTAAGGCAAAGAGCACAATATTTTCCAGTACCTAATATGTCATGTTAAAACATGAAGACAAGGAACAATGTTTTGAAATATCAAATTATTAGTTGTATTAGGTGTAGGATATGTTCCCAAGTAAAAGCAAAACAGTCTAAAGATGCAGTGTGAGAAAGGTTGTCAACCTTTGAGATTTCCATTGCTCATAGACTACAGACTCCTAAATAGTATGAGTCTGATTTTTCTTTCTTCTTCTTCTTGATTTTCTTTTTTTTTTTTTTAGAATAAACAAATAAACAAAGAGGTACACCATAAACCTATTCTTTTTACCAGCAATTTATTCTCCCTGAATGGTGGAAAAGAATTAGAGGAACAAGATTAAATATTTTATCCACATCCTCATCATTTATGTACTAGAATGGATTAAATGTTAATCTCTTAATCTGTAATGAAGCAAAAAAGATCTTTGGAAATTAGTATGGTTTACTTGCCAGAGTAAACCATTTCCTCCTCCAAGGAAATGCTATTTGTTAGTCAGGCAGGTCTTAGACATTACCGGTTTTGAAAATAAATTTTTTATTTTTCCAGGACAAAGCACTGCTGCAACAGCTGGAATCTATATGGTTTAATGTCTGCTGATAAATGATGTAAGGCGGTGTAAGGCTGTGTATCAGAGACAGGTAAATCAGCAGTTTGGGAACTGCTGATAAGCCATCTTCCTCCTTTGAAAAGTGTGATCAAGGAAAAAACAGCATGCGGGATTCATAAAAGCAGTGAAGTTAGAATATGGGAGGAGGACAGAGTGTGTTAATCAGAGCCTCCCTTCTGGTGAGTCCTCAGGTGTGTGTGTGTGGTGTAAATGAACAAAGAAAGGGCAGTGAAATGTTTGACTCCACAGCCGTAAGTTCTTCAAAAGCAATAGAGATTTAGCAACGCAAAACAGCAATTTTTTTTACATTTCTCAGTGAGCCATTTGCTATTTCTATTAAAATGCACTAAACTTGAGAATGAGTTCTGAAGTTACTAAAAACCATATGGAAATTGCATACTTGCCAAAATAGGTGGAATTGCCTAAAATCCTTTTTATTACGTAGTATAGTAGAGGAACTTCTAGGAGGAAGAAAAAACTTAGACTGAGATGTCTATGGTGCCATTTTCCTTATCAGTCACAGAGCCTTTTGCACAGAGAATAAGGAATAAAAATCTGCCAGAAAAGTATTAAGGAAGGAACACAGCCAGAAGAGCCTGTTGTATTTACCATGTTTTTATCTAACCCTGAAGAATTCTTCAAGTTATTATCTAACAAAACTGTCTGTGTCTGTCTTCAGACTAATTCCTGTCAAATATACCATGTCAGCTGTATATCTGCCTGAAATAGAGGAACTATTTTTTCCAAATATATTTTGGTAAAGATAGGCAAAGTATACTTGTATCAATATATGATTAGGAGTTGGAATCCCTTGGAGTTGGCTGTGCAATCTCATTATTTAAAAGAAAGCAAACAAAAAAAGTAACAACCCAAACAAACAGCAAAATAACAGTCAGAGGATTATTTCATGTAGGATGTTCCAAAAGTCTTCCTGCTGTCTTCTCAGCCTAACTGTAGTAGGAATACTGAATATATTGCTAGAATTTGCTAGGAACAACAACAATGAAAAATCCTAGAAGTACAAGCATAAATACAAAGTCTGTCTTTAAACAATGCAGTGTCCATCTTTAAATATTGCACCATTTTAATAGGCACATGAAAAAACATCGGGGCCAACCTAATACTCAGTATCAGCTGGTATTTGCTGAAATGTGATAAGTTAGTTTCCTTCCCTGGTGATGTATAATGCAAATAGTTAAGTTTCTAACCCAAACTCTGCTCTCTGGAGAAGAGGTTGAGAGGAGACCTCATTGCTCTCTGCAGCTACTTCAATGGAGGCTGCAAGTTGCAATGAGAAGAGTATTCTCACCTCTTTTCTTGGGTAATGATAGGATGCTAGGAAACAGCCTCAGGTTGTGTTACAGAAGATTCAGATAGGACATTAGGAAGAATTTCTTCACAAAGAGATTGTCTAAGCATTGGAACAGGCTGCCCAGAGAAGTGGTGGAGTCACCATGAGTCCCTGGAGGTATTGAAGAGAAGTGTGGTTGTGCTGCTTATGGATGTGGTTTGGTGGTGGGACTTGGTAGTGATGGTTGGATCTTGGTGATCCTGAAGGTCTTTTCCAACCCTGTGAGTCTATAACTGGACATTTCAGAGATTAGAAAGCAATCTGTCTTTCTGCACATCTCTATCTCTAGAAATATTATTGACAACTTGATCTCCCTCTTCTCTGTCTCCTTCAAGCTAACCATCATACTACTGAATTTTTCATATACATAATAGACAGAATGGTCTTGATTCATAAATAGGATTTGCTAATTATGTTTTTTAAAAGAAAATAAGTACAGATTTGTGATTACCAATATTTTCACATCTGTTATTTTTAAGGCTCTCTGAACCTCCTAGATAAACCATACTAGAAAAAATAATCTCATTCTGGAAGTAAAGTAACATAAAATAATCAAGACAAGACTATTCAAATTACATGTATTTGAAAAGATAATGAAGTAAAAGGATGTGAAGCAGAAGAGTGTTATGAGTGACGCTGTTAAAAAAAAAAAGTCGACAGTAAATGTTATTTCTTAATTTTTTTTTTGCTTATTCCACATGTTACTGACTTGAATTAATTCTGTGTTATCTCAAAAAGATTCCCACACTACAATTTAAGGAATCCATTGCAGAATGAGTTATATATTCATAAACACAGAGTTCATGAGCTTGTTCTGCCATTCAGTCAGATCCGTCAGTTTTCCACCCTTCCAAGACCTAATGACGTTAGAATCATTTTTCTTCAGTTGCAGTGTGTCTGTGGAAGCACAGCAGATATAATTTAAACCAGAAGAGAAGTGTGTTTATTTCAGGGTAGGAGACGCAGATTGCCAGTGTTTCACTGTTGAGTAATGTTCCACGTCAGTCTCCAGGGATGCCAGAAGTGAAAAGGAATAAGTACCTTGCAGAACCTCAGGGATGGGAATTGCTTTACATGAGGTGCTCCCAGCTCGATAAAAACCTTTGAATATTTAGATGTTTTCTTTGGACTCTTTCCTACTTGTTTTCTGCAGCGGACAAAGAAAACCAGAATGTTGCTCATCTCACTAACAAGCTCAACAGCTTGTTAGTTTTAGTTTTGTGGGAATTTTGTTGAGTGTTTGATGCAGCATTACACAACATTGGTCATTGGGATCACTGTATTGTGTTGTCAGCAAACAGAAGCTCCTGTTGCTCTAAGGATTATAGAGAAGATGAACAACAGGTTTTCTGCCCCAGGTCTGAACAGTTTGAAGTGTAAGACACAAAGCCATTCAATTTCTTGGGCAGTATGACTGGTGCTGAGAGCTTCTAGGTGTGATATGAAATTATTTATTTTATGAAATGGCTGCTGGTGTGCTTTTGTAGTAGATATTTAGAAATGAAAAGTCTCCATGTTTTATAAAATATACAGATAATAAATCTTAAGAAAGTATTTCTATGGAACTAAGAATTTCAGATGCAAAGTTGGCTTTCATTCTCGTATTATGGATGGATGTCATCTACCTGGACTTCTCCAAAGCCTTTGACAGGGTCCCTCATCACATCCTTCTCTCCAAATTGGAGAGGTATGGATCTGAAGGATGGACTGTTCGGTGGGTTAAGAACTGGTTGGCTGGTCACAGCCAAAGGGTTGTGATAAATGGTTTTGTGTCAGGGTGGAGGCCGGTCACGAGTGGTGTCCCCCAAGGCTCAGTCCTGGGACCGGTGCTCTTCAATGTCTTTATCAATGACATAGATGATGGAATCGAGTGCACCCTCAGCAAGTTTGCAGATGACACCAAGCTGAGTGGTGCAGTTGATACATTGGAAGGAAGGGAAGCCATCCAGAGGGACCTGGACAGGCTGGACAAGTGGGCCCATGAGAACCTAATGAGGTTCAACAAGGCCAAGTGCAGGGTGCTGCACTTGGGCCAGGGCAATCCCAGGTATTTATACAACCTGGGGGAAGAAGTACTTGAAAGCAGCCCTGCAGAGAGGGACTTGAGGGTCCTGGTGGACGAGAAGCTGGACATGAGCCAGCAGTGTGCGCTGGCAGCCCGGAAGGCCAACTATGTTCTGGGCTTCATTAAAAGAGGAGTGGTCAGCAGGGAGAGGGAGGTGGTGGTCCCCCTCTACTGGGCTCTTGTGAGGCCCCATCTGGAGTACTGTGTCCAGGCCTGGGGCCCCCAGCACAAGAAGAACATGGAGCTCTTGGAACGAGTTCAGAGGAGGGCGACCAAGATGATCAGAGGGCTGGAGCACCTCTCCTATGAGGAAAGGTTGAGGGAACTGGGCTTGTTTAGTTTGGAGAAGAAAAGGCTCCGGGGAGACCTCATTGTGGCCTTCCAGTACTTGAAGGGAGTGTATAAACAGGAGGGGGATCGATTGTTTGTGAGGGTAGATAGCGATAGGACAAGGGGGAATGGTTTTAAGCTGAGACAGGGGAGATTTAGGTTAGATATTAGGAGGAAGTTTTTCCACACAGAGGGTGGTGACGCACTGGAACAGGTTGCCCAGGGAGGTTGTGGATGTCCCTGGAAGCGTTCAAGGCCAGGCTGGACGTGGCTCTGGGCAGCCTGGTCTAGTGGTTGGCGGCCCTGCACTTAGCAGGGGGGTTGAGACTCAATGATCTTTGAGGTCCTTTTCAACCCAGGCCATTCTATGATTCTATGATTATGATATAGTAGATAAATATAATTTTATTCTGATTGAGCTGTAGATTTCCTTTAAAATGTTCATCAATACACAGGCCTTGTCTGTGCACTAAAATAAAATTTATTGAGCAATGAACTCTATTTCAAACTGAAATGAGAATATTAAGATTTAAAAAGTTATCTCTATCTGCAGATTTAATTAATGATCAAAGATGCAATTAAACATTAAAGGAGTTTTAAACTTTGTTGAAGAGTTTCCTTAATGAGTTCCTAATAATAAGAGATAATAAATAACTTTGAGAAGTAGTTTAAATGGGCTGTTGATTTTGGCAAGTGTAATGCTTTAACACACTTTATTTTAAATCAGAGAGTAAAAAGTATATGTTAATGGAAGGTGTCCAAGACCGATCCAAGGCATGTTTTCAATATCTGTTAGTTATTGCTAGGATGCTAGAACTGGAAATCACTAAGTGTACCACCACTTTTTCATTACAATAAGCATGGTAAATTAATCTTCATTTTGTTGCAGGGGGATATTCCCACGATAAACTTTGCTCATTAAGATAGTCTTCAAACTCATTAAGTAGTTTAAACATTTAGAAGATGGTGAAATAGAAGCTGTTTTTTTGGAACTGGGGAGGATTAGTTGAAAAATTTCCAGGTCACAGTTTTTAATCAGAAAATGAAGTTTTGCCAGACCTAAATAATGCAGACAAGAATACATCAATTTCTATACAAATTCTAGAGGAAAATATGATGAAATTGTTTCAAATCTAATTATTTCAGTTAATTAAAAAATTGCTAAAGGCAAAAATTTTCTGCTTTATTTTATCTTCTTTGCTCCTTCTGTTTGGATCTTTATATTCAGAGATTACATATATATTTCTTATTTTAAAAGCCATAGAAAGATTGCATCATGGAGTGCATACAAGAACTGCACCGGAAAAGTACACCGGTACATTAGCAGCCATGTATGGCAGAGGGGAAAGAAGACTCCCTATGGGTGAACTGATTTCCTGAGCTACATTTAACCCCTCTGCAAGTTTATGCTTCAGCCATTGTAAAAGTAACTGAAAGACTGGATAGACTTGAGAGTGATCACGATGATATAATAGAGGAACTGACTTCTTTGCCTCATGACGATAAACCTGATGACAATCAGGATTATCGAGACACCCTACGGGAGGGGCTGAACAATTTGTTTTCCTCCAACTTGCATCATCCAGCGTCTCAGCTATTAGAAGAAGAAAACATCCTCCTGCTCGAGGAAGTGACGACAGTAAGACTATGTCGCGCGTTGCATTGTGGCGTTTCCTACGTGACCATGGAGAAGACATGAAGAAGTGGCACAAAAAACCCACTCCTGCATTACAAGCACGAGCAACAGAACTGCTAGCCAAATCAATCACCAAGGCGAAATCTTCCACTCCTGTCGCTGCGGGACATGGTAAAAGCTGTAAGGGCCCTGATCAGAAGAACAAGGGAGGTAACAAGTAGAGGGGCCCTGCCCCCAGCCAGGGTGGGTAAAGGGACAATAGAGTGTATTGGGCTGTGTGGATTCAATGGCCTGGCACATCAGAACCACAGCAGTATGAGGCACTGGTGGACAATGGTGCACAGTGCACTCTGATGCCCTTGAGTCACGAAGGGACAGACTCAGTTTACATTTCTGGGGTGACTGGGGGTTCCCAAGAGTTGACTGTGTTGGAGGCCAAAATAAGCCTCACTGGTAAAGACTGGCAAAAACATCCTAACGTGACTGGTCCAGGGGCTCCGAGTATACTCGGTATTGATTACCTCAGGAGGGGACATTTCAAGGATCCCAAAGGGTATCGATGGGCCTTTGGAATAGCTGCTGTAGACACAGACAATGTTAAGCAGCTGTCGGTTTTTCCTGGCCTGTCAGAAGATCCCTCTGTGGTGGGGTTGCTACAAGTAAAAGAGCAACAGGTACCGATTGCCACAAAAACAGTGCACAGACGGCAGTACCGCACCAACAGGGATTCCTTGCTCCCCATTCATAAGTTGATTCGTCAACTAGAGAGCCAGGGAGTGATCAGCAAAACTCACTCACCTTTTAACAGCCCCATATGGCCAGTGCGTAAAGCCAGTGGAGAATGGAGGCTGACGGTAGACTACTGTAGCCTGAATGAAGTCACACCCCCACTGAGTGCTGCCGTGCCGGACATGCTAGAACTCCAGTATGAACTGGAGTCAAAAGCAGCCAAGTGGTTTGCCACCACTGATATTGCTAATGCCTTCTTTTCCATTCCTTTGGCCACAGAATGCAGACCACAGTTTGCTTTCACCTGAAGGGGCGTTCAGTATACCTGGAACTGTTTGCCCCAGGGGTGGAAACAGCCCAACCATTTGCCATGGGCTGATCCAAACTGCACTGGAACAGGGCGGTGCTCCTGAGCACCTACAGTACATTGATGACATTGTGGTGTGGGGTGATACAGCAAAGGAAGTTTTTGAGAAAGGAGAGCAAATAATCCAGATCCTCCTGCGAGCTAGTTTCGCTATTAAGCGAAGCAAAGTGAAAGGGCCTGCACAGGAAATTCAGTTCCTAGGTATTAAGTGGCAAGATGGACGTCACCACATCCCAACGGATGTGGTTGACAAAATCACTGCCATGTCTCCACCCACTAATAAGAAAGAGACACAATTTTTTCTGGGCGTAGTGGACTTTTGGAGAATGCATGTTCCAAACTATAGCCTCATTGTGAGCCCCCTTTATCAGGTGACGCAGAAGAAGAATCACTTTACATGGGGTCCTGAGCAGCAGCAGGCTTTTGAGCAAATTAAGCAGGAAATAGCCCGTGCCGTGGCCCTGGGGCCAGTATGGACGGGACAGGATGTTAAGAACATCCTCTACGCTGCTGCTGGAGAGAAAGGTCCCACTTGGAGTTTGTGGCAGAGAGCCTCAGGAGAGACCCGAGGCTGACCCCTGGGATTCTGGAGTCGAGCCTACAAGGGGTCTGAGGAGCACTACACTCCAACTGAGAAGGAGATCTTAGCTGCGTATGAGGGGGTTCGAGCTGCTTCTGAAGTAATTGGAACTGAAACGCAGCTCCTCTTAGCACCTCGACTGCCACTGCTCAACTGGATGTTAAAGGGAAAGGTTCCCTCCACCCATCATGCTACTGATGCCAATTGGAGTAAGTGGGTTGCGTTGATTATGCAATGAGCTTGGATGGGGAACCTCAATCGTCCAGGAATCTTAGAGGTGATCATGGATTGGCCTGAAGGTAAAAAGTTTGGAGCATCACCAGCAGAGGAGGTATCATGTGCCAAAGAGGCCCGACCATACAGTGAATTACCAGAAAATGAAAAGAAATATGCCCTGTTCACAGATGGATCATGTCGTATTGTAGGGAAGCATGGCAGATGGAAATCTGTGGTGTGGAGCCCTACACGACAGGTTGCAGAGGCCACAGAAGGAAAAGGAGAATCCAGCCAATTTGCATAGGTAAAGGCTGTCCAGCTGGCCTTAGATGTTGCTGAATGGGAGAGGTGGCCAGTGCTTTATCTCTATACTGACTCATGAATGGTAAGGCAAATGCCTTATGGGGGTGGTTACCGCAGTGGGAACAAAATAACTGGCAACGAAGGGGTAAACCTATTTGGGCTGCTGAACTGTGGAAAGACATTGCTGCCCGAATGAAGACTATGGTTATAAAGGTGCGTCATGTAGATGCTCATATGCCCAAGAGTCTGGCTACTGAAGAACAACAAAATAACCATCAGGCAGATCGAGCCTCCAAAATTAAGGTGGCTCAAATGGACTTAGACTGGCAACACAAGGGTGAGTTATTTCTAGCTCACTGGGCCCATGAGACCTTGAGCCATCAAGGAAGAGATGCAACATACAAGTGGGCTAGAGATCAAGGGGTGGACTTAACTATGGACACTATTGCACAGGTTATTCATGACTGTGAAACTTGCGCCACAATTAAACAGGCCAAGAGGATGAAACCTCTTTGGGAGGAAGGGCGATGGCAAAAGTATAGATATGGGGAGGCGTGGCAGGTGGATTATATCACCTTGCCACGAAGCCACGATGGTAAGCGTTATGTGCTCACCATGGTGGAGGCAACCACTGGGTGGCTCGAAACATACGCAGTACCCCATGCTACCGCTCGAAACACCATATTAGGCCTCGAGAAACAAGTCCTGTGGCGACATGGCACTCCAGAAAGAATTGAGTCAGATAATGGGACTCATTTCAAAAATTCTCTTGTAACTACTTGGGCCAAAGAACATGGTATTGAGTGGATTTATCATATCCCTTATCATGCACCAGCTTCTGGTAAAATTGAACGATACAATGGATTGTTAAAAACCATGTTGAAAGCAATGGGTGGCGGAACATTTAAGCACTGGGAGAAGAATTTGGCAGAAGCCACCTGGTTGGTCAACACTTGAGGATCAATCAATCTCTGCTCAATCCAGCTCTCTACATAATGTAGAGGGAGATAAGGTCCCTATAGTACATGTAAAGAGCATGCTGGGAAAAGCGGTTTGGGTCCTTCCAGCTTCTGGGAAGGGCAAACATCTCCGTGGCACTGTCTTTGCCCAGGGACCTGGGTCCACTTGGTGGGTGATACAGAAGAATGGAGATGTTCAGTGTGTACCACAAGGGAACTTGATGTTGGAGGAGTGCAGTCACTAAGTCTATGTATATATAGGTATACATTTCTGTGTGTGTAATGCATGTTAATTATTGTTTGTTTGCATATGTATATTCACATGATGTAGTGATATGGAATAAGGGGTGGAATGTCATGGTTTTATGATTTTCGGTTATTGGTATTCCACATCATAACATCATGTAGTGAATGTACCTGGTTCTCGGAAGAGAAGGACTACTACATTCCCCAAGGTACTTTGCTCCTCTGTTACCATTTCCGGCCAGAGGGAAAAGATAAAAACTTGCGGATCACGAGACCTCGTCCCTTTTTTCCGCCCGTCCCTCATCTTGGCAGCACCTCGCTCTCCAGCCATCT